>NW_024802940.1:514466-546821 GCF_019175285.1 Sceloporus undulatus | reverse complement strand
AAGCAGCAGAAAACAAGTTTGCTCCCTCCTCAATATGACATCCCTTCAAATATTTAAACAGGGCTATCATATCACCTCTTAATCTTCTTTTCTCCAAGCTAAACATCCCCAGCTCCTTAAGTCGTTCCTCATAGGGCATGGTTTCCAGACCCTTCACCATTTTAGTCACCCTCCTTTGGACACGTTCCAGTTTCTCAACATCCTTTTAAAATTGTGGTGCCCAGAACTGGACACAATATTCCAGGTGGGGCCTGACCAAAGCAGAATATAGTGGCACTATTACTTCTCTTGATCTAGACACTATACTTTTACTGATGCAGCCTAAAATTGCATTGGCCTTTTTAGGTGCCGCATCGCACTGTTGACTCATGTTGAACTTGTGTTCTACTTGGACTCCTAGATCCCTTTCACATGTAGTTTCAAGCCATGTATTCACTGAATCAGTAGTTGCAGAATCTGTGGATATGGAGGGCCAACTATAACAATAACAAGCATTAAATTGCAAGATTGAATGCAGGGACATACCCAACAAAAAAGCAGCCAAGAAAGAAAGAAAGAATAGACTTGATGTGAAAAATACCCATTCTAGATCACTTGTAACCATAACTATATGAAGCTGTAACTAGCAGCTCAACCTATATCCTAGCCCATTTCACATGCTTTGTTACCTGAGCATCTTCTAATAAAAGACAACCTAGTTCATAGCAAGCATATGGCTGAATGTACAAGTTGTTTTGGCGACACAGTTCATCTTTAAGGGCTTGTTGAAAGAACTGCAAAAGAAAACAAACACATTCAACACACAGCAATATTTCCAAGAACAAAATAAGCTCTTGCTCTAGACACAAAAGATCTCATTACAACATGCAACATTATTCAGCTTTCAAACCAATTAATTTTCCAAACTGATTAATAATAATAATAATAATAATAATAATAATAATAATAAGTTTTATTTATATTGTCCCGTCTCTCCCGATGGATCGAGGCGGGATTACAACAGAATTATATAAACACAATGATACTAATAACAGTTATTTAAAATCACAATATAAAACATATCTCATCTAAAAACAATTGGTACAATATAAAAATTTATCACAGCCTGAGGTAGACTCCTGATCGGGAGGTAGCGAACTTGTTGAATCTATAAAAGATCAGGAGGGTATGCTTGCCGGAAGAGGTATGTTTTCAGCGCCTTTTTGAAGGTGTCCAAGGTGGGAATGAGTCGAAGCTCTTCCGGAAGGTTGTTCCAAATCCTTGGGGCCCTAGCCAAGAATGCTCTCTGGTGAGTAGATGTTAATCTCACCTTGGGGTGTTCAAGTAGGTTCTTCCCAGATGTTCTGAGAGTGCGGGGCAGATTATGTCGGGAGAGGCGTTCCCTTAAGTAACTTGGGCCCAAGCCATATAGGGCTTTAAAGGTGATCACCAACACTTTGTATTGCGCCCGAAAGCTAATTGGCAGCCAGTGTAAGGATTTTAGTACAAGTGTTATGTGGTCTGACCTTGAGGTACCAGTGACCAATCTGGCTGCGGCATTTTGGACTAGCTGAAGCTTCCAAACTTGGTGCAAAGGTAGCCCCATGTAGAGCTCATTACAGTAATGTAAACGAGAGGTTACCAGTGCGTGTACTACAGTTTCAAGGTCCTTTCAGTCCAGACAGGGGGCGCAGTTGGCATATCAGCCAAAGCTGGTACCAAGCACTCCTGGCCATCGCATCTACTTGAGATGATAACTGTAGGGGTGAGTCCAGTACTACTCCCAAACTGCAAACTTTGTCCTTTAGGGGAAGTGTGACCCCGTCCAGGACTGGGTGGCAAATTTCCTGTCTGGACTTGGGTACCTCCATTTTCTCTGGATTCTGCCCTGGTGGCGCAGTGGTTAAATGCCTGTACTGCAGCCATTCACTCAAAACCACAAGGTTGCGAGTTCAAGACCAGCAAAAGGGCCCAAGCTCGACTCAGGCTTGCATCCTTCCGAGGTCGCTAAAATGAGTACCCAGACTGTTGGGGACAAATTAGCTTACTTGCTAATTAGCTTACTTGCTGTTCACCGCTATGATCTTTGGAATAGCGGTATATAAATAAAACAAATTATTATTAAATTATTATCTTGTTTCCCCTCATCCATCCCATTACAGACTCAAGGCAGGCATTCAGAGGAGAGATGCCATCCCTAGTCACTGCAGCAGTCGGAGACATAGAGAAGTGAATTTGGGTGTCATCGGCATATTGATAACACTGCGCCCCATATCTCCGGATGGTCTCTCCCAGCGGCTTCATGTAAATGTTAAAAAGCATGGGGGACAGAATAGCGTCCTGAGGGACACCAGATGTCAGTTCCCTTTTGCGAGAACAAATGTCCCCCAGCATCACCGTTTGGCATCTGCCCAAGAGATAGGAACGGAACCACTGGAGCGCAGTGCCCCCAATACCTAGCTCCCTCAGGCGCTCCAGAAGGATACCATGGTCAATGGTATTGAATGCTGCTGAGATGTCTAAGAGCACCAACAGGGCCACACTTCCCCTGTCGATGTCCAGATGGAGATCATCAGCTAGGGTCACCATGGCAGTTTCAACTCCGTATCCCGCCCTAAAGCCAGTTTGAAATGGGTCCATATGTCAAATCAAAACAACATTGGGAAAAATGTACATGTAGTGTACATTGCAGTGCAGTGTAATTGTTTTTTGTCACCTCCCCACCATCTATGCACACTGTTGCACAAACACACTACCAGCAACTGCCTGCTGCCTAGATGCCATTCCATTGGAGGGCCGCCCCTTTGAATGGTCACACAGTTGCACCTGCAATCGTCCATGGGTACAGGGCATCAGCACATCAGTGTACCTAGTAAAACACTGGCAAAGCACAATCATGGAGACCCACCCTCTTCATGCCCGCTTCACCCCATGCCCCCTCTTGGACTGTCTGGTTGTGTATGTTGTTGTTACATCCATTGGAAGTGTCACTCTTTCATTTTTTTGTATTGCTGCCCCAACTGCTGGGGTATGGCAGCTCCATCTTTTTTAAATGCATATCTGTGTTGGGGCGTTTATATGCAGCTTTAGGGTTAAAGTTATGATAGATCACTTCTTTAAAACAGCTCTGGTGTCAGGGCATTTATATGCAGGGTTGAAGGTACATATTTTGCGGGCTAAATTGGAATATTCCAGGTTCTTTTTGCTCCGGCTTTTATAACGCAGCTTCTAGCTGGTTTCTGTATACTTTGGAGGTGTGCGTTATTTAAACGGCCCACCTTCAAAGCGGTTTGAAAATGCTTTATTTGGTCCGTGTGTTTCAGCATTATCCAACTGGCAGAAGCCATCCATCCAGAACTTTCTACCTGATCCCTTTCATAGGAGATGAGAGTGCTTAAACCTGAGAACTTCTGCATGCAAAGCTTATGTTCTGTTACTATAGTTCCTATCCAAATAAATTATTAATTTCCTCAGAGTTCAAGCCAATCCCAATTATCACAGTGAGTGCCCCGTTCATCAAGGAAGGGAGAACTAAACCATGCTTAGTTCCCTGTGGTTGTTTCTCTGCATATGACACATTCTGTTTGAAGGGATTCTAATCTTGAATAAAGTACGCCACCTAATCCATGCTAATTTTGTGCAAGGTGGAGGTTACTCTGCTTTTCCTGGTTTAACAGCCTTTTAGTCCCTATATAAATCTTCTTTATAGAGAAAAACACAAATCCAGTGTTCACTCTGGAAAAGCATAATGAGCAGGGAATTAGTTGAAAATTTTATTGAGAGAAATTCCCTGCTCTTGGGAAACTCTGATACTAGAGTGAGAAAAAGTGTGCAGCAGGCAAATCTGTCCATTGCAGGTGAAGTGCATTTTAAAGAATTGAGAGGAAGATGAAATGGAAACTAGCTGGAAAATTAAGTTGGTGAAGTAAACAAACCTAAGAGGTCAAGGAAAGGCCACAGGGAAAAAGATGAGACCAGTGTAGGCTTCTAATCCCAGAGGATGTGATTTTTAAGGTATCAGATAGGGGAAAGCAGCAGGGATGCACTGCTTAAGAAGGGGCAAGCTCCAGAAGGGGAAGAAGACTACAGCACGCGAGAATGTCCTGGCTATGCTCTGATTAAACAAATCCAAACAAAAACAAAAACTCTGTAATATCCTCTTTGTTTTTTGGTTCAGTCAGATGGTCTTGCTCTACTAGACAGGAGTCAGTCCCATTCTCTAGTGCCCATTCTCTAGCTATTTCATTTTGCACAATTTTGAATTTTCATTTGCTATGATATCTATAAGGTGTGCATTTTCCCTTGCTAATTCACACAACTTGATCTGAAACATCAAAACACATTAACGTATTTCATCTTTCAGCTCTTACTAGATGCATAACAAAAATGTACCTGAACAGCATCTTCGGCATTTCCTAAGCATTTATGTATGGCACCAAGCAGCAGGTTCTTCAAACCAACAACAGTAGAATCATCAACTTCTTGGCAAGCTTTATTGGGGCACAAAGCAAGACTAGGCTGAAATTTTCATTTTTTAAAATGTGAGTTATTGTTCCTAATTCCTAAGCCCCACCCCATAATCCCCCATGTTAGAACTATGATGCTTCGAACTGATGTTGACCAATTTAAGTTGAGAAAGCTGCTAAGAAAGCTTTAAACCACATTCCCAATTCAGTGGATGTTCCATTTCCTTCTACTCTAACTAAGAACTAGACAAAGAGTGCAAATCTGACCACTTCCAATTGTCAGTTCTGTACAAAAAAAAATCAGACATAAAAGAATCAGTGAACTACAGCTTGAAGCAAATAACTTCCTTTACCAAACATAGAATGTACATCTTAAATACAAATACACTGCTCCCTCGGGTTACGAAATTAATTCGTTCCGCGGCCACTTTCGTAACCCGAAAAGCCTTCGTAAGCCGAATTGCCATAGGCGCTAATGGGGAAAAGCCGCGTTTCGTGCGAAAAAGCGCCGAAAAGCACCAAAAAATTTTTTCGTAACCCGAAAAAACATTCGTAACCCGGAACAATTATTTCCAATGGGATTTTTTCGTATCCCGGAAATTTCGTAACCTGGGTATTTCGTATCCCGGGGTACCACTGTACTAGCACCCACCCATAATATATTTACATGATACAAACTGGGCTTGCATAAATTAAGCTGAAATTAGAAATATCAGCATCTTATTAATATTGACATCAGAATTTGCAGAAATTAAGTAAGAGTAAAATACATAAGGATTTAGAGTGAATCCATAAGCACAAAGGAACTGCAAGAAAAAAGTGATCAATACAGAACAATTGCATGTGATATTAATATTTTATTGCAGGGATGGGCAACTGCCCCTCCTGTCTTTCCTGCAGAAGATGGACAGGCATCAATTTCTATGCCCTCTCAAAGGTAACCTGGGATGGAAGTGATTAGATTACGATACAGTACTTTCCTCTCAAGTCACCTTCAGGTCACTTTTATAACTCAACAAATGAATTTGTGAGAGCCAGCATGGTGTAGCAGTTTTGAGCACTGGACTATTACTCTGGAGATCAGGGTTCGAATCCTGGCTTGGCCATGAAACCCACTGAGTGACTCTGGGTAAACCACATGCTCTCAGCCTCAGAGGATGGCAATGGCAAACCCCCTCTGAAGAAATTTGCAAAGACAACCCCATGATAGTTTCGCCTTAGGATTGCATGAGTGAAAAACAATTTGAAGGCACACAACAACAACAACAAATATGAATTAATACCCTGTACCTGCCAGGACTCACCTTTCCCATCCTTCCTACTTTGTGAAAAACTGAAGTAGGCATGACTAATCACTTGTTTTCAACTACAAAAACTTAGTCACACCTGCTTCAGCTTTTCGCAAAGGAGGAAGCTGATCCTCCAGAAAAAGGCAGAGACTGCAGTAGAAGATTGAGAAAGCATTACTTTCACCTTTACCTGCCTTCAGCAGACCAGCCCCACTCACATAGGAGCAGGAGGAAGCTTGCCTTTTTAGGGGTAGGGAACTCTTCTGTGAGCCTTAACACTACTCCTTGCTCACACCACAGGTGAAATGATAATTCCCCCCTCCCCCTTTAAATCAGAGGATAGAGTGCACAATGGGAATGCTGACCTCCAAGGTCTTGCTGGGGGCTGGAGGGTGGGGTGATAATGCAGCTTTCCAAACCTGGCATAAACACACTCATCAAGGCCTTCCAATTGCAACCACACTTACACTCCAAGACTGGAAAGACAAATACTACTGTATCTACCAAACAGTGTTTTAAAGATCTAACTCATTTATTTACTATTCATGTGTAGATGTAGAGTGTGCCATATGCAGTATGGCATGTACAATGGTCATATGACCAGAAATCCTGTTGTTCAACTATGCTAGTATAAGTATTGCTGTGTAGGCTATCAGAGAAGGTAGAAAGACTTTGGGCACTGTGGCCAGGAAGGAAGCCAGGCAGGAAGGCAGGCACTAGGGAAACAAGTAGAAACGATGCAGTTTGACATCACTAAGTGGCATAGCCCCACATTATGGAACCCTGGGATTAGTAGCTTTCAAGGTCTTTAGCCTTCTCTGCCAAAGAGTGCTGGTGCCTCACAAAACCACAAACCCCAGGATTCTCTAGAATTGAGCCATGACAGTTAAAGTGGTATGAAACTGCATTATTTCTAAAGTGTAAATGAATCCTTCATCCTTCAGATTTAGCTATTTTAGCATTGCCTTTAAGTAGACAGAATACCTGTATTGCTGCAAAACAAAAACTAGTGCAAATTGTGTTACTCGGTTAGCGAACACTATATCCTTCTATTTCCACTGATTGCCCATTTGTTCCTGGATATTATCCATAATTCTGGTGCTGATGTTTTCAACTGTTTAGGCTGAGTTTCTCAGAAACCACCTGCTTTGGTATGATCTTACCCAGCCTCTGCAATTGGCTCTGGAAGACCAGCTCTCTATCCTATAAACTCACAAGACAGGCACAAAGGAGAGACAGGGATTTCTTAGTAATGACACTGGCCTGTTACAGACTGCCAAAATAAAGCTGCTTCGGGTCTCTTTGGAGGTATGCTGTTTAAATGATGCATGCATCCTAAGAATCCAGAAGCTGCACCAAAGCTGCACTCCAGTGCTTAGGAATGGAGTGTGGCTTTGGCGCGACCTCCGGACTCTTAGGACCCATGCATCATTTAAATAGCATACCTCCAAAGAGACCCAAAGCAGCTTTATTTTGGCAGTCTGTAACAGGTTACTGAGAATGAAAAGCTGCCCTTTAGTTGAAGTTCTCTGCCTGTTTATTACTTTCTAAAAAAAATCCAGTCAACCTTTAATGTATACTTTACTCCCTTAAATTTTAATGCTATGTACTGTAATTAGGTTTCATACTACTGTTTATTAATAGTCCAGTTGCTGCTATTTAAATGCTGATCAGTAGTTCTCAACTTCTTTCTCCCCCCATCTATTGTACTATCCTGTTCCCTCAGTAAACACTTGATATTTATAACCTCTCTTCTCTTTAAAAATAATCAATCAATATTTTTCTTCACAAATTTATGACAAGCCTTTTATTGACCTGGCTGACAACTTCCTCTGCAAAAAGCTAATTCCTATGCCAGGAATTTGGAGAAATTAAAGATGACCTTTCTTAGTCGTGGTTGCCAAGGAACAACTAACTGCTTTGTTGGTGTCCTACTTCTCTCCACAACCCAAGAGGACACACATTCCAGCCTGTCTTGTGAGTTTATAGGAGTTTATAGGAGTGAGGCTAGATCCATCATTACTCCACACTGCATAACTATGGGCCCAAAGAGACAGGCCAAAATAAAGCTGCTTCGGGTCACATTGGAGGTATGCTGTTTAAATGACACATGCATCTTAAGAGGCCAGAAGCTGCACCAAAGCTGTGCTCCAGTCCTTAAGACTGGAGTGTTGTTTTGGTGCGGCTTCCGGCCTCTTAGGATGCATGTATGATTTAAACAGCATACCTCCAAAGTGACCCAAAGCAACTTTATTTTGGCCTGTCTGTTCGGGCCCTATGGGACTAAGGCACCTCTCAGACAGGCAAAACAAACTTCAATGGGGTCTCAATGGGTCAACCAGCTATGAAGCACTTTGCAGCTGGATATTCTGAAAAACATCAGTTCCTTGCAGAGCAGCAAATAATTCCACTTTGTGGATTATCATGAAGACTTTCAAAGTAATGTGGTCATCATCCTCATAAAAATCTTTAATATGACCATCCTGGACATACATTGTAGCAGGACTGTTTTGAAATGTCATTTTCCAATTTTCAGGTGTCATGTAGGCGTGTGTGATTTTGTGCTTGCTGCTCTTTCTGTCCTTGAATTATTTTGTGACAATTCTCAAAAAAAGAGCACTAACCATGGTTATAAAAATTACATTTTCTGGCTTAGGTGGAGAGATTATCTCCCAAAGAGAATGCAAAGCTTATTATGAAACTGCTACAAATGTTTAAGATCTAAGAACAAGATTAGCTGGCTCTCATCCTATTTCCTTTATCTATCCATTCACCTTCCTCTATCAATTATACGGAATTTGCACATGCATATAGAGACAAAGTTTCTCTGTATTCACACATATTTTGTAGGCAGGTAAACAGATCATGTCACCAAAACCATAACATACCATAGATACACTTTGGCCCAGAACAGATGAGCCAAATGAAGCGGCTTTTGGCTGCTTTGGACACACACCTCCAAAGCTGCACTCCAGTTCTTTGGACCAGAGCAAAAAGAAGTCGGGACAATCTGGCTCCTGGCAGCATGGGTTGGGTTCTGCAGCCATGGCCCACTTTGGGAGCAAGTCGTGTGGTCAGCGCAGACCCAACCTGCTTGTGGCCGGAGTGGACTTGTGCTGTTCTTTTGCACTTGTCTGCTCTGGCCCTAAGTTCTGGATTCAGACCTATGATCTGGGCTGGCAAATTGAACTTTACTGCCCTCTTCTTTCCCATAGCAGTCCCTCCACTCACTGCAAGTGCTACACAGAGGGTCTGCGCTGAGTAAGATGAGCTGCCATGGGGCAGGGGAGAGGAGGTTCCCACCAAATACAGGCAGATGGATATTCCAGAAGCAGAGCATTTCCATTACTTGATTCTTGAAAACACACTATGGTTATTATTTTAAAGACACAAATTTCTAATATGTCAGTTATTAGATGAGTAAGCCAATTTCTGTCTTTAAGATTGGAACAAACGTTAATAACAGAAAAATGTGTTGTCTGAGAAAGGAAACAAGAGCATGTGCAAAAGACAGGAGACAGAAGTCACATCTTGTACCTTGACTCATGTGCTGTAGGTTGGTGAAGGAACAGTTTGGAAGAGCTTTCCATAAATACAGTACTTCAATGGATGCCAATATACAGAGTTGTTTGGTTGGTTTTTGTTTCCTAAATCGATCTGCCTGCAAAGAGCACAAACTGTTATATCTCCCCCATCAAAGCCAAGGACAAGATGTTTTCATTGTGGTAATGTAAATTAAAGATTTCAAATTGCATAAAAAGAAGACGCTTTAAAGTATCATGGTAAAAAGCAGCAGTCAAAAAATACTGAAGAACAGTCATAAAGGATTTATAACAAAATGTCACAGTGCACCCCTCACCTCAAGAGGAATTTGGGGTGTTGCTACTCAAGGATCCTGTTATTCTGGAATAATAACACTGTAATACAGTTTGGGGGTTTACCAAGGGCAACTCTATTTTCTTTTTCACTTTCCTTCCTCCTGATCCTCCATAGTTCAGGATCAGGACTGGTTATATAGTCCTAAACCTTAGTAGTGGATTGCTACTGGGAATTTAACATGAAACGGAAAAATTAATCTTATGACATGCATTCCTCCACACATACACATACACTGAACCTCAACTGACAGGTACTGTAAGTTGCTGAGAATCAAACAGACCAATTCCTTCCTTCCATTTTCTCTCCCCTTTACAACTGATACATTCAGCTATAGACATAACTGCTGGACTCACACAGCCTGCCAGGCTTCTGGTTTCTTTCCATTTCCCAAACCAGCTATTCATGTTCAATAGTAGAAAGAATAATCAATTAAAAGTTGATTCATAGCCTACAAAATTTCCTCCTGGTGTGGAAATTCATATGAAACAAACAGATCAACAACATGACATGACTACAATCAACAACATGACATGATTATACTCACAACATTCTACAACCTTGGATGATGATGATAATAATAATAATAATAATAATAATAATAATAATAATGCACACATTTGAAATGTAATAACCTGCAGCTTTCTTATTTTTGCACACATATTGCAAATATTAAGGATCTCAATTAAAGATACTTTTCTGTATGAATACAGAGTCTCTAAAAGATAAAGATATTCCCCATTGACAAGGTTGTCAAGTCATGTCTGACCATAGGGGGTGGTGCTCATCTCCGTTATTAAGCCAAAGACCCAACACTGTCAGAGGCTACACCGTGATCCTGTGGTCAGCATGACTGCACAGAACACTGTTTACCTTCCCACCAAAGTGGTACCTATTTATCTACTTGCATTTGCATGCTTTCAAACTGCTAGGCTGGCAGAAGCTGGGAATAGTGATGGGACTAATGAGTCTCTAAGCCTGAAAAATTCCTCATTTCTCAATAAAATCCACATTTATTACTCAGTGAGATGTCAAATGAGTGCTTCTCCCCATTTATCATAGAATCGTAGCATTGGAAGAGACCACAAGGGCCATCCAGTCCAACCTCCTGCCATGCAGGAAATCTCAATCAAAGCATCCCCGACAAGATGGCCATCCAGCCTCTGCTTAAAGACCTCCAAAGAAGGAGACTCCACCACACTCCGAGGGAGTGTGTTCCACTGTTGAACAGCCCTTACTGTCAGGAAGTTCCTCCTAATGTTGAGCTGGAATCTCTTTTCCTGCAGCTTGCATCCATTGCTCAGGGTCCTGTTCTTTGGAGCAGCAGAAAACAAGCTTGCTCCCTCCTCAATATGACATCCCATAATATTTAAACAGGCCTGTCATATCACCTCTTAACCTTCTTTTCTCCAGGCTAAACATTCCCAGCTCCCTAAGTCGTTCTGAATTACTGCAATATGAAATATCTTCCTAGAGAATAAATGGCTAACCATTTGCACATAGACATAGGAAACAAACATTTACGAGGACATGCCATCTTGACACAGCTCTTCCTATATTATTTAATTACAATAAATTACTTTAATGTTAAAGAGTGAAGAAACCTGAAAATTGAATGCATCCATTATTTATATAAATTAAACTCTGTTTTGAAACTATCTGGAGACAGATAAAATAGTGCAACGATGTAACCAGGCAGCATGACACACCATGGTGTTAAACCTTTTATACATTTTCTTTAAGCATAACTGATACAATGTTTTTTGTAATACAGGATTTTTATAACATTATTGAATTCCTTTTCCTCCCCCTTGACATGAATTCTTGAGGCAATATCCACTCTTTAGGGAGACTGTGAGAGAACTAAAATATTTGGTGCATGCTTTGATTTTGATCCAAGCTTTGTTGATGTAAAAATGGACTTGTGAACAATGCTTTGGCTTTATTATGCATGTCCAAATAAACTCTAGCATAGGGGGAGAGGTAATGTACTTGAGGAAGAAACTGTACTGATTTTATTTTGCTTGTTTAAAATTTGACACAGCATCCTCTTTTGTACCATACTGTGTGTGGTACAACACAAGACAGTTTACACAGGCTGGATAATGCTGGTTGCTCTGTCATACAACTGGCTGCTTACTTACTTGCATGGGCATCCCAAATGCCCACCAAACAAATAGTAATACTTCCAGAGTACCTTTACTTTTGTGAAGGACTTTAATTCTCAGAAAGTGGGTACTTAGGACATTTGATGTGGCTTTCACTGGGCACTGTGGGAGCTGTTGTACAAAACACCACAATATATTTTGAAGCTCTGCTTTGCCCTCCAAAAAAAACATTGAAATCCATTTAAAGACCATAATTCAGATGGAAACCAGCTCATTGAGGGATTAAACAACCAAGTGTATAATCATTTATACTGTTGTCTGGATCAGGCTCCTGTTTATACAGCACTCTTGGATAGCTGTTTGAGGGAATGGAAGGTTGGATTAGATGAAGATGTTTCTCCTTGAAGAAAAAAAAAGGTGCTCCACCAACAGAAGACACAGCAAGTATAACTGTACAACTAGCGCTGTTCCAGCTTCAAGTACAATAATGGAGCAGGATGGAGAGAGCCTTGGATCCATTGGGCACAAAGCCCTTTCTTTTGCAGGAGAGACCTAGTGATCAGCCCTCTCCCAAGCCAGATAAAAATGTCTGACAAAATAGTGCCACTGTACATCACATCCCAGCAAGTGTAAACCAGCAAGGTTTTGAATGTGGTGGACAATCCATACATACACCTTTCAGCTTCATTCAAGAGTGCACTGTGTCACAGCCAATGACAGACTGTGACACTGATAGTGCAACTTCCTCCAACACGAGGAAAGAAACCTCCTAACTAGCTGTCATCAAAGGATGGTTTGTGGTCCAAAATACAGACCCTAGTGCAGATACCTCTGTGTACTAGCTATTAAGAGTCTTAACACTCATTCAACCACATTCTTTCATTCCTCAGACAAAGCCACATGTTGATAGAAATGAGTGGTTTTAAGATCCCAACAATGAATATTTTGGATATTATCCACCCATGGGCCCACACTTTTACAGACTCAGAAGTTTTATTCTAGGAACAGTTGTTCAAAACCCATCATTTTTAAGGCACTGATATACATTACCATTATTATCACAATACTACGTCAACTTGGCATGTAAAACAGACCTTTTTGACTGAAAACTGCTCAATTTGATTGTTTTTTCTTTTAAATAGCTTCTGAACTTCCTTGAAAACATTCTGTGCACCATTCACATCACCAGTGGCACCTTGACACACTACAATAAAATAAAAAAAAGTGTATTCTATTAGAGATCCATGTTTCCTCAGTGGCCACTTCATGTGTTCATTGAACTCCAACATACCTTAAATGAAGAATAAATTATTACATTTGCTTGCTTTCCTTTCTTGCCTCATCATTTTTGTATCATGGCTATCAGATTATGCAGATGTACACAGCTACTTTGTGTGTGTGTGAGGGGGGGTTAATTTATGAATGAATGAATTGTAGTAATGTACAGATTGAGTGTCCCTTATCCAAAATGCTTGGGACCAGAAATATTTTGGATTTTTTCAGATTCTGAAATATTTGTATGTACATAATGAGATATCCCTTCCAACTCTACAATTCTATCTTGGAAATGGAACCTACACTTAAGTATGAAATTTATTTATGTTTCATATACACCTTATACAAATATCCTAAAGATAATTTTATACAATATTTTAAATCATTTTTGTATGAAACAAAAGTTGTATACACTGAATCACTGAACTTGTGGTGTCATGATGGTGCTCAGAAAGTTTCAGATTTTGGAACACTTTGGATTTTGGATTAGGGATGTTCAGTCTGTTTATGGAAATGACATAGAGGTACACACATAATGGATATTTGCCACTGTTATATTGTGATCTATTAATCTATGTGTAATTTTATTTGATGAAACTTACTAGGGCCATACACGAATCAGTGTATTCAATCATTGATTCACTCATACACATGAACATCCTAATCACATAATGATACTTTCCTGCTGTTAAATAGGCATAGTAACACTGGGACCATCTTGATTCATTTTTAAGACGCTCGAAGGATTCAAATGCATCCTTGAAATTCATTTCAATCATGCTACACCATCCTGTAAAAACAAGCAAAACATTTTTAAATACAAAAATAAAATTAATTATATATTGCACTAGTACAGCTACTATATAACAAAAACAGGTACAAGCATCTGAAGGAGATGACATCTCAAAGTGATTCAGTAAATCTTGACCAGTCAGTGCCAAAATGCCACACATTCACTGTCCAAAAGTCACAGGCCCCTTCCATGGCCACAGGCCATTTCAATAATGGATGGAATGTTTGTAAGCAGACAGCATTGGTGGACAGAATGTCTGCATCTTTAATGCCTGGACATTTTAAAACTTGGGAAATGTTATACTCTCACTAAACAATAAATGCCACTTTCTTTTGAAACCAAACAAGTCTACATGTAATCGCTTTAGAAAGAGTCTATGCACTGAAAGGAATTATAAGCTTCTTTCAATAAAAATACTTCAAAAGTAGGAAGGTTATAAAACATCCATTTTGCATTTACTCACTTTTCAATAATATGAATACAGTTACTTGGTTCTAACTATACATGGCCATGAAGTTATGTATACAAGGCATGCTTCAAAGCTAGGTTGCCTATTTATCAGATACATACTCCTGTATCAGAGACAGTTTGCCTCTATAGGTCAATTAGTTGGGAATGTAAGACAGAAGGTACAATTGCAATTGTATCCCGCTAGCAGGCTCACCATAGGCAACTGGTTGGCCATTCTGTGAAGAGAATGTTGGAGTAGCTAGCCTCCTGACTGATCCAGCAGAGCTCTCACTATGTTTTTAATTTTATAGAGAAAGTTGGATTCAGACTTACTATACTTTGATTGGACACAGTGAAATCAATGGGATTTAGTTTTCTCCTGAATCCAACTCATAAAATATTATTTTTATCTGTATCTATATATCTATAGATACATATAGAGTCGTACAGATACATTTTGATCTCACAGCTAATATTCAGCTTCATAACATTAACTTTGGAAGTATGTGTGCTAACGGAGGAAATGAGCACATATTTCAAAGAATCTTTATACCCCAATAGAAAATCAGGCACAATAAATTAATGATTTACGAAACCTCCTCTTTCCTTGTTCCCTAGCTATAAGTCATGAAATTATATATAAGGAAAATTCAGTATTTCCAAAGGATGCCTCTAATTAGCAGTTAAGGAACTTATGAATATAATTTGTGCTATAAACTCAATGTTTTCTATTCAGGTATTAGTAGCAGCGGTTAAATGGAACAGAAAGAAAAGATATTAGTATTATTATATACCAATTTCATATAGGCAGACATGCTGAATCTCTCTCTGATCAGTTGCAAGTTCCAAAGCAGTATGAAATGATGTCAAGGCACTGTTGATCTGACACTACAGAGAGAAAAACAAGCCTATCATCAAAACAAGAATGTAAATAAATAAATACAAATTTGTCACTGAAATTAAGAGCAATCTGATATAGTATAAAAGAGAAGTATAACTGTAACAACTGCTATGTCTATCTAACATTCTGTAGTACCTCCATAGTTCCCTCAGAAAAATTGCTATTTCAAAGTATCTCTTTCATTATTCTACTTTCAATCAGTTAGAAAAAAATCATATATTATAATTTTGTCTTATAAAACTCTGAGATCTGCACCTACTAATCAATAGTACAGCTGATCACTTAAGAGCAACATTATGGACATGTTCTGTATCATATGAGGCAGTTAGCAGCAGTAAATTGACTCTCAATGGTGTTGCTTTATTCTTACTAGTTCTATATAATTTCAGAGCACCTCATTTCTTCTCCCAGCAGGAGGCAGGAAAACACTGGATTGACAGGAACCAACAGAACAGTAGTCAAATATGAATATCCTTCTGCCAAAGGCAATGCTCTATGTTGAAATCCACCACTGCCTGCATATTTCTATGAGCACTAGAAACCTGCTGTTTATTTAAGATAAATCATTCAGTCTCATGCTTCGTCGTCTAAAAGGTAACAAGAACAGCTAAGCAAGCTGGAGGCTTTTTTAAAAAAACAAATAAACAAACAAATAAACACCCTTTCCTTTAGAGTTGTCACCATGTATCTGAAACTGTTTAGATTCAACAGAATCACTAGCGAAAGCCACAGTACCTCTAAACGCTGTATTCTTCCCTTGAAGAACATAAAGAGAGATGAGTTCGGATAAGCAGCTTCTTTTCTGTGAAGAATCTCTTTAGCCTCTTGTAATCCTGCTTTGGTATCACTGCCATCCAAAGCGAAAAAAGGACGAACCACTGTGTGGTACCACAGCAAAGCTAGTCTGAAAGGACACACACATACACACATCCAAAGATAATTAACATTATTTCATTCTATAATTCAGCAAGACCAACATACGACTGAAGATCTAGTTCCTCTCCAAACTAATATTATGTTTAATACCCAAATCAGTGAGAAGAGATGATATTTTGATTTTTTAAAAATGTCTTCACACTTTTAACACTGCCATCCTACAGAATCTCACAAAGCCAGGAAAGAATTTTGCATGCTACCAGAGATGTTTCAGACATTTCTGTTGCTTCTGACAAGCCACTGGAAAAGTAATCCATTGCTTCCCCCTCTCCTACTGCAACCATTTAAAACTGGCTTTCAAGTCAGACATATGATCAGTTAAACGGTAAAAACTGATCAGTTACACTGTAAAAACTGAAGTCAGAACACCTCAGGTTTCTAGACCTATTCCTACAACTGTGTACAAAGAGGTCTAGGAGTGCAGCCTAAGGATATATGAGTACACAACACACATACATACATATATACATACATACACACGGTTTCTGAAGCATGTATAATAAATATGTCCTGTAGCAATGCATTGTGTTTTCAGAACCTGTAAGTTTCCTATAGTTAACTATTTCCTATAAAATCTGTAGCTAACTATAGTTAACTATCACATCTCTATAATCAGCTCTGCTAAAGAAATTTATCAAATACAGTGGGCTCTTCTGCTAATAAACAAAAGCACTTTCAAAAAATTGTTTCTCTCCTAGCTTTGTTTTTCTTCACTTCAGTTTGAAGAGAGATATGCAGCATGTAGGGGCTTTCAACATCAACTCCCTCTGAAGGAGGGAGTCCTCAATATGCATCCCTTGCACATACAAACTCCTTTATGGAATTGTATTCTGGATTGGGCCACAGTATCCAAACATAACCAAAAGGGGATGTAAGGTGAGCCTTATTCATATACAGGGGTACCCCGGGTTACGAAATTAATTCGTTCCGCCGCCGCTTTTGTAACCCGAAAATCTTCGTAAGGCGAAAAAGCCATAGGCGCTAATGGGGAAAAGCCGCGATTTCGTGCGAAATAGCGCCGAAAAGCACCAAAAAATTTTTCGTAACCCGAAATAACCTTCGTAACCCGGAACAGTTTTTTTAAATGGATTTTTTTCGTAACCCGGAAATTTCGTAAGGCGGCGCATTCGTATCCCGGGGTACCACTGTAAAAGAATGGAAGAACATAGCAATCCATTTCAGTTCATTGGGTTGGAGTTCTGATACCAGAACAAGCATATGCAAATTGTCAAAAGGAATGCAGTAGATATAAATTCACAACATATTTTTTCATTAGCAAAAATGTAATTTAACTTCACAACATATTTTTTCATTAGCAAAAATGGACCATATTAAAAGTATTTCATCCTAAGCAAAAGATTTTTGGAAGAATAGGTTCTGTGAAACAGAGGTTCTTTCCCCCAGAGGTATCACATTCAATTGAAGAGACAATGGAGCTACATTTGTGTACAGTAATTACAAATATCCTTCTCTACTAAAATGAACAGCAAAGCACAAATGCAGATGTTCTGCATATTGGATGGAGATTACAATGTGCTCTCAGTCAAAGCATCTGTATTTGGAGAACAGTATTCTATCATTGGTGTACAAAGAAGCATAAAAGTGTGTGTGTGTGTGTGTGTGATATAATTATCAGCTTCAATTAGAAGTCTTTAAAAAGGAAAAAGGAAACAGTTTACCAAAGAATGTAAAAGTGTTTGTTTCATGAGTATTTGAATATCAGAATTTGTTTTCAGCAAGAGCTGGGGATACACTAAGCCTCCAGTGAATTAAAGTCCTCTTACTACATCCTCCAGTTTCATAAACCATGATACATCAAGAAACAACTTGCTCTTAGTTTATTTGCTGATGTTTCAAATAAAAAAGGACAAAATAGTACTTCCTAATTTATGTTGGCTTGCAATTTACTTACTTTTAGTACTAAGTTATTACCAAAACATTGCAATATAGCTACTCACGTAGCTAAAGGGGCCTTCATGTCCTTACTTTCACTTGCATACATCAGTGAAGAAAGCCCCTGCAGCCGGTCTCCAGGAAAACCCAGCAGGTTGATGATTTTGAGCAGGTTTGGGGGCACCATGGATATGCAAAGATGAAAAAGTCCATATCCAAAGCTAACGGCACCTTTCAGTCTGTTTAGCGAATCCTCTGTTACACCTTCTGCAGTAATATGATTATCATTTGCAGCATCAGAAGTCAAGGATTCTTGAGTTATCTTCTTCTGATACAATTCCTGAAGTGTATTAATATCTGTATAGCACTTATTGTAGATTTTCCAGGCTTTTCTAAGGATCCACCCACCTTTTATATAAGCTAGAGAGTTGGAAAAAGAAAAGATGAAGAATTCAGTAAAAGAGAAAGGGTTTTTTAAAATGATGAAACTACAGTGTAGTGATCCCAGAACTATAGCAATCTGTAAATACAAAGTATTAAATTGTTAGCTATAGCTGAAAGACAAGATGAATTCCCCAAAGAAAAGAAAGTTCCAATTCATAGCCGCATAATAGCATATATACAATTCTGAAAACAGAAAAGAAAGGGAATTAAGCAATTTCTAAGTATATGACATTATAAAAAAGAGGAGACTGTCACTGCCTTCCTGGGTAACATATGTAATGCTGTGCATGCACAGAGAGTGAGGAAAAAAAAAAAGACTACATGGGTCTAAATCCTATTGGTTAGTCCGAATTAGAATGAACCCAATGAATCAACTGTTGGAGCTGTTGTCAACACACATTTAATTGATTCAATGGGTGTTCTTTCGATGGGACTAACAACAGAATTCAGGCATTGTATACAAGGCTGTTATAACCATAACTCATTAAATTGGTTAAACTACTAAATACTTTGAAACAGATTTAGAGTTTGAACAAATGGGGGCAGGAGTTACCAACTTAAATGAAGCTGTGTGTTAAAATACAACATTCAAGACAACAGCTATGATTTTGCTTTAATAGGAGCTTATTGTTACTGCAGCTCACCCACTTTCTGCTGCATTGCTTGTTCAGTTTTTATGTGGTTTACCACAAGGGAAATGTTTATACAATTCTATTCAGTAATACTACAGTAAGCATGAAGGGAAAGGCTGAGCATACACACACACTACTCATTCCACACTACCTTTGACGGATATGTGGTACACTTCAAAACAACCCTTTGTAAGTATCTTGAATTTAGCTAAGTGCTCACAATTATTACCAATACAACTAAACCTTTGTGGTACCAAAGACTAACACATTTACTGTGGTAGAAGCTCTTGTGAACTGGAGTTAATGAGATGTGTCTTAACTCTAAACTATTCCTAGTAGCTAAGGTAACAAAAAGACTAGAAAGAGTGTAATCACACCATTAATTAATTAATTAATTAGTAGTTTAAAGTTTCTATTTCTACCAGTAGTCTTAACAGAAACAAAAATAACACCAACAATAGTGTGTGATGTTCCAAAGATGCATTTAAATCACCCAAACACATTCACACACTCTACAGTATACAAAGGGAAGAGAAAGGCTGGCTTCTCTTTAAGCAAGCTGACTAAGGAAGTTACAGGAACTGTAGGCCGTCAATCATAAGCAAGTCAAGTTGGACAAGATTTGGTACTTTCTTCCATAAAAGAGAAGGAAGAACCTGGGGAACGGCAAGTAAAAAACTTTCAACCAAATACCTGAAAAAATGCAGTCTCGTTAATACTGGAAATCACAGCTCACCTGACAATTCTTGTTTTACAAAGGAGAGGACAGCAAGGTAAACCTGACAATCTGCTACAATGATCTGCCTCTGCAGTCGATCAATCATGGAAGGGGCAGCCTTTCGACCATCAACCTGTTTGAGAACCATAAATGAAAAGACGAAATGCCACACGAGTCTTAAATTCTCCTGACATAGGTAATGTGTGTTCATTTGTAATGAGATAGTTCTAGTCAACTTCAGAAAACATGAACAAGAAGAAATATTAATATAATATTAATAACAATTAAAAGACTACCCCTATTCCAACCAAAGCTCTAGCACCTTCTGTGGTGATCAAAACAGATCTCAGTATGGGAAGGTGAGAGCCATTCCCCCTTGATTACAATTCATGAAAAGTGAGCACATGCTAAACTTAGCTTTGTAAGTTTGGCTAACAGACCTCCATGTGGATGTTGAACAAAGACCCAAAAAGAAGTTCTAATGAAAATTTCATACTAAATGGCTCAAAACTATATCTCATTTGGAAACTGCCATTTTTTTTTACATCTTCATATGTTACCAAAACTTGTGTTTAGTGTTCACTTGTAAGTGCATCATGGTAGTGATCTACCTGACAGAACCCACATGTTCTGTCTTCTCTTTCCTAAGGGGAGAGAGTTTCACATTTCTAACTGCAGGCCATTGGTCAGGATGAATACACAAAGAAACTATATAAGCCATGTCTCTCATTATGGATTTTGAAACTTACTTGATATCAGTCTGCCATTCCACAGAAATATTGGAATAGCTGTGAAGGAGGGAATATTGGTAGTAGAACAGACCACCATTTTGAACAAAATCCAAGTTTTCTTCATATTTTAGTCAGTGCAGTACAGTACACAACTTTCTATTATGTAACTGCCATATGTAAAATCAAAAGAATCTAAACTTACTTCAGTTTTATGCATGTCTACTCAGCAGTAAGCCCATGGGCAACAACATTCACCATGAAAAATGCAGCTCAGTTCTATACATGCCTACTCAGAAGTTTAAATATCCATCCAACTCACTAAAATGTAGAAGCATTAAATTTGAAATGTTTTTAAACGCCCTCTGATCTGTGATCACTGATCAGAGATACCAGCAGGATTTTTCTGCACAGCACAGGCTGTCTTTCTTCATTTCTGAGCAGGGAAATACCAGTAATAAGGGATAAACACAGTGCTAAGAGAAAAAGTGGCAAGGCCTGCTGGAGAAGGCTGTGGGCCAGAAAGGCAACCACAGTGTGCACGATTCATGCTACAGCCCAGAAGTTATACAGTTAAAGGAATGGATTAGATTAGTACTCACCCCCACACACATTTTACAAAAACAATTATAAAAATAAAATAAAACAAAGAAGTATATCAACTCTTCTTTTTTCAAACAACAGAGGATGTTTCTGTCCTTGGCAAAAATATAATAATCTCAGCCATGGAGGCTGTTTAAATTGGGACTCTGCTACAGCTAATTTGTAGCATGAAGCTGCACAATGAGAACAAAAAATAAAGACCCTTTCCTCACATTCCCACTAGAAAATACATGGAATAGTGAAACGAGACACGTTGCCCAGACTTTATACACTCAGCATTAATAATGCAGGATGTTCTCAGAGGGAGCCAGAGCTTAAATAATTTATACATGATGCAGCATACTGCATTAGTTCCATTGAGCTAGCAAAGATAAACAGCATCAATGGAATACTTCAACTAGATTACTAGCCAAAATTAATCCTATCAATTTAACAGTGCAAACATGCCAACTAATTGTACACAGTGGTGGTGCTAAGTGAAATGGAAACGTCATCAACTTTTACCACCTAAAACAGCAACATACTACTATTATTAAGTAGAAATATTCAGCCCACTCTATCCACAAATTCTGCAACCACAAATTCAACTATCCATAACTTGATTTTTTTTTAAATTTGATTTTGGTATTTTATACAAGTGACACCATTTTGCTAACCCATTATATATAATGGAACTTAAGCATCCATGAATTATGGTATCCACAGGGCATCCTGGAACCCCCAGCAGATACCAAGAGTCTACTGTACTGTAATTCATATGTTGCATTTTGGTGCTTGATTAGGAAGAGTAGCCAAACTTCAAAGCCAAGTAGAGGCCCACAGGCAACCAATGGGCCATGATGAGCCTATATGGTACTTGGACCAAGCTTCAAGACATCATTCAGCCATAAGAGTTAGTAGGTGGTCCTGGAATAATCATTCTTTTATCTCTACAGGATTATTACAGGATTGTTGCAAGACTAAGACTGTCTAGAAAAGCAGGCCCAGCACAGACAGGTGAAAAGCGCCAGTCTGTGGGCGGGGTGAGGGCTGAGCATCCACATGCTCAAAGCTTTCCCCATACTGCCCAGGTGCCATCTTTGTGTGTACCCGTTCAGATGGTGCATGCTTTGATGATATCCCTTTGGTGCAGTGCCCAAACAGGACTGTGCCAAAGGAATGTGATCAAGCCACCTGGCATCTGCTATGGAACTTCTTCAGAGGCACAAAAAGGAGCCAGTTTTTCTGTCTCCTTTTTGGCTGTGAGGAAGCCAGATTGGTACCATGGCGTGCACTTGCCGTGGCACCGATCTGGGACAGAAAGGAGCGGCATTTCACCGCCCCTTCCTGCCCGTTTGTACAGGACCGCAGTTGCCATAATGGTACAGGACACATTCATATATACATAAGTGATGCTACACTTACATTTTTCTTAATTTTATTTTTTATTGTTTCTATAACACCTATTTCTTCACTTTCACATAGTTTTTCAGTGGCTTTTAAGTCATCACATGCCAACTGCATTTTTTCTTCTTCAAAGGTCATCATGGCATTCTGTTAAAACATAAAAAAGAAACAGTTATTGAATTACAGTTTCACAGGCTAATCTAAATCAGAACTGAGAATGTTATATAACTGCTTTATAACTTGAAATATGCTAACTGTTTAAGAAATAGCTATCCCACATGAAAGCAGGGCATTTAAAAGTCACAGACAAAAGAGTTAACCTGGGAACTAAGGCATGCAATATTTACTGTCATGCACTGAACATGGCAGTGCAGAAGGGCAGTAGGATAAAGGCTTCCCAAAGGAAAAACAGAATACAATTAACTGAAGATTTTCTACTAATCATTACATACCTGATGAAAGTGCTGAGATCGCAGTAAAACAGTGCCCCATAATCATAAATCTGGAATGCTTATATTTAAGTATTGTTCAATAATATAAGATTCATTTGTGTTAAAGGTTTCAACAGTTAAGTACTACTAAGGCAAATCAAATGAATCACATGTTCTTACTTTCTACATTTAGAATGTCTAAATTCATATCTGATGGCATCTGAAGACAAAAAATGAAACCTGTTAGAGTACTGTAATTATTTCCTGGCTGTACATTTTACACCTTGGCCATGCTGACTGGAAATAACTGCAGTTATAGTTTCACATACTTGAAGAATACAGGATTGGTACAGGCTCCTGGAGATTAGCATCTTGACTATTATATGACATCTAACATGTTCATGTGTAAAATGCGAGATATAATTGACCCTTGTTATCCATTGGGGTTTGGTTCTAGGATCCACTGTGGACACCAAAACCTGTGGATGCTCAAGTCCCATTATATATAATGGCATAGTAAAATGGTGTCCCTTTTATAAAATGGCAAAATTAATTGTCAATGGATTTTTAAAATTGTTCTCAAACTATGAATGGTTGAATCTGTGGATATGAAAGTCCAACTGTAAATAGAATTAAAATATTCACAATTTGCTCAATTGTATAATAATCCCAACAAAGCTTTCAATATTGGATAAACAGCCATTAAGGAGATTTATTAGGAAGTGATATTTTTTCCTCAACTACCAAAGCGTATATACAATTCATAGACTACACAGATTCCCTGGAGGCCTTTTCTGATGCCTTCTATGCCCTGTGCCACTAAAGTGCCACCAAATTGTCCCCTAGCTAGCTAAAGGTTTGCTTACCAGGTAGGCCTTACTTAGGCTGTTCCTGCACCTCCACAGCTTCCTTTTCTTATCTACCATCTCCTTTTCTCCTACTCCAAAAATATTACTCAGAGAAGTATGCAAGCCCTCCTGCATCTAAGTGTGGAGGCCAGAATGCTTCCAACCTTAGAATAGCTCTAGGTAGCTGCTCCAGGTCATGACAGAATTATGTAAACCTATTAAATGTTTGAGTACCTTCTGTAAGAGTTAGGAAGTGGTACTATAGGAAGGAACTGAGAAAATCACCTCTGAGTATTTCTTGCTTAAGAAAACCCTATGAAATTCAAGGGGTCACCATAAGTCAATAGGTGACTTGAAGGCACATATACACACACTGTAATATATTGTGAAATTCAGCGAAGGAAAATAAAATTAAAACAAGTGTAGTAAAAATGACAGTAAAATATAGCTTAAAAGGTTAAGTGGGCACTAAAGGGTGGACCCAGCATCATATAGTTGTTAGTCTATTGGACTAAGACTCTGAGAATCCCTGTTCTGTTGTAGAAACCCACTGGGTGACCTTGGGCAAATCACACTCTCTCAGCCTCAGAGGAAGGTAATGCCAAACTTCCTCTGAATAAATCTTTCCAAGAAAACCATATGAAAGATTCACAAAAAGTCAGACTCACATAACAACCACATATGACTTAAGAGTATTCAATGAAATAAGAAATTAAGCAAAGTAAAAGTGCATGCCCCTTGCCCTCACTTCACAGACTTTGGATACATGGCATCTACCTGCTCAACCATGTTCCTTCAGTTCAAAAAGAGCTGCCTATGCCTACTATGTGGTCGAATACTACACTGGCTGGCATCAGAAAACAATTCATTTCTGGGACTGTGAAAATATGACCACAGTGTTTGAAGAACTTAACTTTTAAACTTTATATGTGTGTGTATATGTTCCTTCACGTTCACTGCTGACTTATGGCAACCCCATGAATTTCACTGAGTTTTCTTAGGCAATCACTCAGAGGTGGTTCTGCCAGTTGTTTTCTCTAAAATACAGCTTACAGCACCTAGTATTCATTGGTGGTCTCCTATCCAAGTACTAACCAGGGCTGACCCTGTTAGTTTCTAAAATCAGACAAGACCTGGTGCCTGTAGGTCATTTAGGCCCTAAACTTCATATACAGTAGAAGATATTGTTATGTCAGTTGTACCTGAGGAGAACAAAGGTAACCTAACAGATTGTGCCCCATATCCAGGAATTTAAAAAGAAAGTGCAAAGTAAAATATCCACTATAAATTTCATATATAGTGGAATATATTTTACTGTACTTTGCATGCTCTTTTTAAATTCCAGGATATGAAACACAATCTGTTAGGATAATTTAGGTTCAAAACACACTGTAGAAATAATCCAGTTTGAGACCACTTTAACTGCCCTGGCTCAATGCTAGGGAATTCTGGAAACTGGAGAGACTTAGCCTTCTCTGTCAGAGAGTGCTGGTGTCACAACAAACTACAATTCCCAAGATTCTCTAGCACTAGCCAGAGTAATTATAGTGGTCTCAAATTATTCTTGCAGTGTGTTTTGGACCCTTGTCCTCTTCAGGTACAACTCACATAATAGTATGTACTGATTTTCAACATACCATGAACATGCAGCAGCATGCCAAGTCTATACACAGAATATTCATATTTAGCTTTCACTTCCGATGGCCTGTCAACGTTCATATAGAACTCTTTTAACATCTTGCACTTCAGCAAAACCTGGATTATAATCCCCAGCAGACATGTGTTCCCTAAACACCCTGCTGAACAGCCTCTGAACACACCCATAATAAAATAAATCAAACTGTTTTACAGTACAGCCCAGAAAGTTTAAATACAAGTGGAACTGCCTGTTCATTTCATAAATATGAGACGTGCAATTTATTAAGTGTCAAGAAAATAAAAAGCAAAAATTATTACTTAATTCCTTGTCTCCCTTTCTCGTAACATAAATGGATGCTTCTTATACAGCTGAATTGAAATTGCTGTCATGACGTATTAAGAGAATTCTGTTATGTAAATTCTCATCCACTTACTGTTACAGACCATGGCAGTATCTGTACAGATTCTTCAAGGTAATACTATCACACGCTATCACACACTAGTATCTCCCCATACTGATTTACACATCTCAGTGTCAAGCTATCAGATGGCCAGAATTTCCTTTGCATTTCAATAATTTAATCCCCACTGTCACATAGGGAAAAAAATCCAATGCTTTTTCTAATGTAATTTTTGAATGACAAAGGCATGCAAAGCAGTGCAACTATATTTAGAGCAGCAACAAAGCAGAGAATGAACCTGTGCTAGGATATTACACTGGTTCCGAAATCTAACTCGGATAAGTGAAGTTGGAAGGGTGAAATCCTATTAAGTTTCCCAAAAGCAAGAGGAGAGATCCAAAAGAATAGGCACATCATTAAGACTTTCTCTTGAAATTTTAGTTTACAATTCTAGAATGCATGCAGACTTTGATGTTTAGAAAAATACACAAGCAGAAGAACATTTCAACAAATATAACTTGGAACTGGGATTTATTAACACAAGTTATTTCTCTATGAGACTCAAATTCTGGTGAGACTTCACTGAAAGAAAAGACAGACGACTACACATACGCTTATACATTGTGTCAAGAGTCACAAAACTCATTACTGTTTTGACAGCAGACATGAAACAACTGTATATAACACATTAAAGGTCCTATGCCATTTGTTGTGGTATGACTCTTTGCAGATAATTGGCTACTTCATATGATCATTGATTATTGGTGGCATCCTAAATTAAGAACAAACATTACCCACTGTCAGTAGTTCTGATGTGTAAAATAATGACCAATAGCCTTACCATAAGCCATTAGAAATGAAATAATGAACCAGCTTTTTCATATTAAACAGCTGCATGTTGTATTTTACCACATTAATCAGTTGGCTACCATATTACTTAGTACAACATTAACTACAATTCAGTTATTTCTAATGCAACTGACACAGTGTCTTCATTGCAACAATTTGCAAAGGCAATTCTTAGACATGCCCACATTTTGAGCTATGAAAATGACATGGGCGGTAGCCTCTGATTCCAGAGACAGGAAGGGAGAGATTTATCTTTAGTGTATACTTAAGGATGGAATTATTCTAAAATGGCATACAAAATAAACAAAACATACAAAAATACAAGACTTTAAAGACTAAAACATGCACCCTCAACTGGGTTTGGAAAGGCTGTGGCAGCCAGTACAACTGGTTTAATATCAAGATCCCATGAGCTAATCCACACAACATCTTAGCATAGAGAGTAACAAAGCCATTGAACTGGAAGGGACCTCAAACATCATCCAATCTGACTCTACAATGCAGGAAACTACAGCTAATGCATTCCTGTCAGATGGCCATCCAAACTCTGTTTAAAAAACAAACGAATCCAAAATGAGGGACTACTCCTTCTAAGGTGGTCCATTCCACTGTCCATAAACAGAGCAACTTGAGAGGACCACAATCTCTTGATAACTGAGAAATAATTTAAAGGCACAGCTTTTTGTGGGGGTTTTGGGCTATGTGGCTGTGTTCTGGATGAGTTTATTCTTGATGTTTCGCCAGCATCTGTGGGTGGCATAGATACCAGCCACAGATGCTGGCAAAACATCAGGAATAAACTCTTCCAGAACACAGCCACATAGCCCAAAAACCCCACAAAAATTATGAATTCCAACCATGAAAGCCTTCAACTTCACATTTTAAATGCATTTTCTAAAATTATGGTAGTTATATTCCAACCTTTAATACTGAGACATTAACCCAGGGGTCGGCAACCTCCGGCACGGGGCGGATTCGGCTGCGGCGGCCCCCTGCAGCCTGGCCCTGGCTGCGTTGCTGCTGCGCCGTGGGCAGCGCCGTACGCTTTTCGCCACTCTGGGCGAAGCCACTTTGGCGCGGAAAAATGGCGGTGCCCATAGCGGGCCTTTGGGGGCTCTGGGCAGCCGCCCAAAATGGTGGCACCAAGCGGCGAAAAAGATGTTATGGGAGCGGCGGCAGTTAGGCGTGCCTAGGGGCCTCCCGGGCAGGATCACGAGGGCGGCAGGGGGCCTCTGGGGGCCCGCTGCGCCCTGGGGCCTCTGGGGCTCCGAGGGGCGGGCCCCTGGGGCCCTGCCACCTGGGCCTCAGGAGGCTCGAGGCGGCAGGGGGCCTCCTGGGGGCCCTGCCCTCCGGTGCCCTCCCGGGGCTCCAGGGCCAGGAGGCCTATGGGGGCCCGCTGCCTCCTGGGCCACCAGGAGCGCTCTGAGGGCGGCAGGGGGCCTCCTGGGGCCTTGCCATCCTGGTGGCCCTCAGGAGGGCTCGAGGCGGAGGGGGACTCTGTGAGGACCGTGCCGTCGCTGGGGCCCCTAGCGCTGGCGGCCCCCACCAGGTTTTTTGCCGGTCTCTGACGGGGCCTGGGGCCCCGTCAGGGCCAGCAAAGATGGGGAGGCCTGGCCCGGAGCTGAGGAAGCTCCGCCCCGGCCCACAGCCCCGCCCCGAGGGGGAAGCTCCACCCCCGGAGGCCTGCCAGGAGGGTGGAAGCTCACCCCCGCACGTGGCCGCCCCGGAGGGTTGAAGCTCCACCCCCGGCTTTGGCCCCCCCAGTCGCCTGAGGGACACCAACCCGGCCCCCGACTCAAAAAGGTTGCCTACCCCTGCATTAACCATTACTGCATTCAATAGAACCTGACCTGGTAGATAAGACCAAGGTCCATCATGTTACTCGGATGCCTTTTAAGGCTCACAAGAAGGTCACTGATATAATATATTACTATACTGTTTGTCCCAGAATCTAGTAGTCAGAGAACTACTGCCTGATACACTGCTGCTCCACTTAGTCACTATTATAGGAAATAGCTACTAGCTACTAATAAACCTTTCCTCTGCCATTGTCTGTTTGCTTAATTTTTTCCCACATCTTACGAAGATGGTGATGGTGGTGGTGGGATGCTTCATGTCATTTCTCACTTACAGTGAACCCAAAGCAAACCTATCACAGGGCTTTCTTGAAAATATTTGTTCAGAGGGCTTACCAAAGATCACACAGTAGGTTTCCAGGGTCAAGCAGAGATTTGAATCATGTTCTCCCAGAGTCCTAGTCCAACACTCAAACTATTACATCATGACAGTGTGGTACCAATGCGAGCTAGCATGGCATGGCATAGCACTTTGAGCATTGGACTAGTACTCTGGAGACCTGGGTCTAAATCCCAGCTTGGTCATGAAACCCACTGGGTGAACTTGGGCAAGTCACACCATCTAGGATCCCTCAGGGGATGGCCATGGCAAACCCCCTCTGAAGAAACTTGCCATGAAAACCCCATAATAGGGTAGTCATAAGTCAGAAATGACTTGAAGGCATACAACAACAACATCAACAACAACAATGTGGAACAGGTTACTGAATGAACATGCCCGAGAATGCTTATTTTTAAACACATACTTAAAAACACTAGCCAGTGCTTTAAAAAAAAAGACAAATAGCAAGACCCACATAATCAAACTGTGGTGTGAGAATTTCAATGATGGTACAGATATGGGGCCATTAGTAGGAAAAGGACAGACATCACCAGGTGCTCCCCCAAAAGATGAATAAAACTGGGAATTATTCTCTCCCTGGAATTCATGCCCCAAGGAACTGGAAGGAGTGTAATTAATGTTTAGCCTGGAAAACAGACAGTTAAGAGGCAATATGATAGCCCTGTTTAAGTATTTGAAGGGGTGTCATACTAATGATGGAGCAAGCTTGTTTTCCGCTGCCCCAGAGAATAGAACCCGGAGCAATTGATGCAAGCTACAGGAAAAGTGATTCCACCTAAATACCTACACAAGAACTGCAACCATCACCCAGGACAAAAGGGAGGAAAATAAAAACACTAGTAGACCAAGTAAAAAGGATCTGTGAACCCCACTTCCTGGTAGATGAACCCTGGACTCTACAGGCTAATGGTTACTCCAGCTCAGACATCAGAAGAGCTGCCAGACCCAGGGGGAAAAAAACCACAGGAGTGAAGGAAAAAAACAACCACCCAAAGGGAAGGTATCTTTACCATACATCAAAGTAGTCACACACAGAATAGGGAAACTGATGAGGAAACACAACTTCCAAATGATCTATAGACTGACCAAGAAAATCCAGCAAATGCTGTGCTCAGCAAAGGACAAGAGAGACCCCCTCACTGCCATAGGAGTTTACCGCATACTGTGCCGCTGTAGACAAGTCTACGTAGGGACCACCAAAAGCAGTGTTGAAATGTGAATCAAGAAACACAAGACACACCGTAAATTGGGATAGCCAGAAAAATAGCAGTAGCAGAACACATTATCAATCATCCTGGGCATAAAATGCTATTTGAAAATACTGTACTGAAATTCTGGGCCATGCCAACAACTATCAGGTGAGAATGCACAGGGAAGCCACAGAAATCCACAAACTCCTAAACAACTTCAACAGAAAAGAAGAATCCTTGAAAGTAAACAAAATTTGGCTACCAGTTTTGAAAAACAGCAAGATCAAGACTCAGCACATGCATATGAGCATCACCCTGGATCAAGGGCTTTTTCAGCTGACAATGGATCACTAATTAGACACAAATCCTCCCCGCATATCCTCCCATCCCGAGACCTTGCCATTCACCAACAGACCAACAAACAGATTAACATGTAAATCCCTTCATCTCAACCAAAGGTCACAAAGTATATATACCACACACACCTCCATGCCACCATTCTCTGAAGATACCAGGCACGGATGCAGGCCAAATGTCAGGAATAAATTCTTATAGAACACGGTCACATAGCCCTAAAAACCCACAAAAAACTATGGATGCCAGCTATGAATGCCTTTGACTTCACATGGAACCAGTGGCCTTTAGGAGTATGGTGGGGATGAGCATGTGGTGGCAGGGCAGGGGAGAAATGGAGGCAAAAAAGAGCTTTGATATTTGGGACCCTACTTAAGTTTTTTAATCATTGCCAGGACTTGGTTGGAAAGCTGGAGCTATGCTGCTGCTCCTGGTTTCATTCAGCAGACAGGAAGAGGTAGTAGCTTAAAATTTAACAAGTTTAAAATTGCCCTTGTAATTACAGTAGACTAATAGACAGCCTAAATGTATTTACATGTACACAGCTTCATATGATTAAAGTGAAATTTGGTTAAATGTTTTTAAAGTAATTTTTTTTTAAAAAATTAAACATTAACAATTTAAAAATATTTTTTTAAAAAACAACAGTAACTGGGACCTCCTTTCTCTGCCCATGAGGCTCACCCCAGTCATAGAGAATCATAGAATCATAAAGTTGGAAGAGACCACAAGGGACATCCAGTCCAACCCCCTGCCATGCAGGAACTCAATCAAAGCATCCCCAACAGATGGCCATCCAGCCTCTGCTTAAAGACCTCTAAGGAAGGAGACTCCACTACACTCCGAGGGAGTGTGTTCCACTGTCAAACAGCCCTTACTGTCAGGAAGTTCTTCCTAATGTTGAGGTGGAATCTCTTTTCCTGTAGCTTGCATCCATTGCTCCGAGTCCTAGTCTCTGGAGCAGCTGAAAACAAGTCAGCTCCCTCCTCAGTCTATCATCTCTTCCGCTGAGTTTCAGTGTGTTAAAGGGATGCAGATGAATGCCAAAGCCCATTTCTGCCCAAACGCAGATGTTTGGGGAGCAGTGGTGTGTTTCCCCCTGCCCCGCTGTCAGCTGGTGAGACTCGTACCCCTGCATGCCTCTGCTGTCTGCAAACTTTTATTAAGGGAGAAAAACAGAACCCACAATCAGTAATTATGAGCCAGTTCTTCCAGCTGTGTCTTCATCATTTTCTCGTAATCTGCAAACGATACCCAGCATCTCAACCCAAAAACCAAAATACCTGAGGAATCTAAAACTATGGTTTGAAGAAATGCATTTTGACATGTGAATCAGGCCTAAAATTTGGAATTGTGACCATAAAAACATTATTTTATATGATCTGAGATGTTGGATGTACAGTATAGGCATTTTGCAGGGGGGAAACAAATCTGAAGTACCCTTTTATAAACAGTGACATTACAAAACAAAATGTATGTTTTCAATCACATATATATATCATGTTGTTTGTGAAGTGCCATTTTATCACAAGAGTATTTTGTACTCACCAAAAAACTCACAAAGCTGGCTCCAAAACTCATTAATGGGCTATGGTTTCTATAAAAAGAAGAAAGGGTAAAGTTACTGGTTGTATGAAACCTTTCTTATTAATATTTGAAATAAAGTCAAATAATCTCATCTGTCTGAAAAAAGTCAATGAATTACACCCAATATTTTTATAAATGTTTTGGGGAAAGACACAGCATTATTTTTTAATTTTTCAACATAGGGTACCGTAATGAAGACACAGAGGCCAGAATAAACATCTATGATCCTACTGTTCCAAATGCAAAGCTATGTTTCACCTTTGCATAATATATTTGATTTATACAGTACTATCGGTTGGATTCCAAACTCTCCAGCATAAAATTCAGCTCAATATAATCTTATCTTTTAATAATAAAAGCATACAATATGCATTGGTATGG